>NC_056436.1:51124680-51154680 GCF_018296145.1 Oncorhynchus tshawytscha
ATTTATATTAACTACTAATATTAACTTGTTAGCACTCTTTCATATAGTGTGAGTCTTCAGTCTGAAAATGCAGTGTATTAACAAACCAAGAGACAGCTTGGCCTGGCACATGCTTCCATTTCGAAGCTTATGAAAAATGCATCGTCTCATCTCCAGTTGTATCTTTGTGTGGAGAAAGTCAGGAAGGAAAATATCAAGTCGTTCTATATTGTCCAAGAGGAGAGAAAGACAGAACTATGCTTTGCTTCTGCTCTAGCATTGGCTAGGTCGCTATTGAACCAACGACTACCATAAAGTTGAGTCTGAGTATGTGAATAAAGGACGATGGGGGGGAAAAAAACACGATAAAAAATAGCTTAATCTTAGACTATGATTTGAAATTGGAAATTAAATATCAATGCCAACTAGCCACCTCTAGTATTGTGAGAACCTGTGACTCCAAGAGGTGTTAAATGCTTTTTCAACCATGGTTACCAATAACTACATTGAATACCATTTGAAAAAAATGATCCGTGTCAGAATAGTCTAACCTTGAAGTACCCACAACACTGTGAGACTATGAAATACCCACAACACTGTGAGACTATGAAATACCCACAACATTTCCATTCCAAAATGTGTGCTTTTACAAGAAATGAATACTCGAGCAAAAAACGGAATGTTTAAAATGTTATAATATAGCCTGTGATATGTGTGTGTGTGCGCGCGCGCGCATGTGTGTAGGTACATGTTTGTGTATTGTCTGCGTTTGTGTCTATGTTGGTGTTGTGCCTGTCTGTGTGCACGCGCACAAGCACAATTGTGTCTGTCTAAATTCAGTCTTCTCATTTCCAGACCTAGTTCCCTCTACCCTTTTCATTAGTCGAGGCTATGATCAAAAGAGCTAAAACTCACTTTTACACATCACTCACATGCCTGTGAAATATCAGGCCAGGGCCCACAATACCCTACTCTCCTGGAATTAGTGGGAATACCCACAGGGGCCAATTTAATGGTGTGTGAATTTCATAGGAAGATTTGGCAAAAAGAAGGAGGCTGGCTACACGTGGAAAACTACTTCTTAAATGTACCTGTAGGCCCAGACGGCTGAAGAAAATAGACTGTTTCTATCAGTCATTGTTGCACACTTCAAGGTAGGCTATGCATTTAGATTACGATAGGTTACATGCATATGGGTAATGTATTTGATGCATACATATTCAAGATACTAGAGTATTGCCACGAGTATGACTGTGCACTACTGAATATAATATACTATGTCTAACGTATGACAATTTATGACAATTTATAACTTGCTCACTTTACTGGCCTTCCTTCCGTGTGACTATTATGTTGAATACACTTACTGGAATTAAACAGATTATTAATTTGACCTTTTTTTTTTGTTGCTCAGGCTAGGGCCCTCTTTGATCCAAGCCTTCCTTTGATGTCTGCAAATAAATTGGTTTATGAAATCCCTCCAAATTGGGACACTTTCCAAACTGCTTTGTATGGCTTTTAAATTCATATGCTATGAATAGCATTTAAGTGTCTTGGTGGAGTTGGGGCACTTTAGACCCTGTGGAACAGGACTCGCATTACATTTTGAGGATAGGATACACCTGAATGGGAAATGGGCAGGTGACATATAGTTAGAGGACTCCTCTTTGTATTGTGCCATTATAGCGTCTGTGAGAGCACCTGCAGAGCCATTGAGGCCATCTCCATTTTGAAGTTGTAAGTGTTCTTCTTCTTCTGTTTGAAAAAAGCATAAAGCTAATATTGGTGACTTAACCGCCACCTGCATTGCTGGAGTCATGAACCAAATCCTGCGTGTCATTCATTTATTGTGGTCACTATATGTCGGTGATATAGCTTAAAGCCGTTTACAAACCATGCAACCAATTGGCCCCAGGTTCGAATTCACAACTTTGATTCATCTGTTTTCTATGCCCTCATATTTAGCCTCACATTGAAGTGTTTTACCAGTTTATTTTTTAGGACAATCATGGGTACAAGAACAAAAAACAATTTGAAATTAACATTTGCATGAATGAGTTTTATTGACAAATGTCAAAGAACAAATAATTATTGCCGCGCAAAAAAAGAATGCTGTAAGTACAGAAATTGTTTGCTCAGTGGGAAATTAATATCCAACTAGTCAGTGACAACTGTGTGGAGTTTGGAATTTGTGACAGCAACTATGTGAGCTTATTTCAGTATTATAGACACTATGTCCTGGGATTTCCTACGATCTTCTATGTAGACGACCCTGACCTTCTAACGACTGTTGTGTGGCTTGTGAGCATCATAGAGCAAAACATTACATTTGCGTTGTTTCGCGAGAGTCAAAGCTTTTCATAGCGGGTTTATAATACTTTGTACCTCAAACCGTTTTCGAGAGTCACACCCTTGTCTCACAAACACATCTCCAGTACAACTGTCCAAACCAAGACGTTTTTACACCAACTTTAGCATCCCGCTAACTTTTTGCTGCCCTTCCTTTATATCTGAAACGTATTGCAGGCGACAAAGGCCTGTACTTTTATTTCCTAGTCATTATTGCCATAATGTATTTAAATGTCCCGCCAACCCCTCAGTATAAACGTTACCTTACATCTTACCATCTTTGGCAATTGGCACAAATGAAATCATAGTCTGGTCCAAATGGAAACATTACTTGCTCTATTTTGTGGACAAGACATGTCAATCAAGCAAGCCGGGCAACTAAAAGCAACTTTCTCTAGACAATGACTTGGTTTGTTGCTAACATTAGCTAGCTGTTTGCTCTCTCCAACATTTTGAGTTGAACTGTAGCCACCTTTTTAATTCACCATAGCATGAAAATCAACACATTATAGTACAAATGGTTTTACAAGTATGGCGAGCTTCTAACTGACTGAACTTACTAATTGTGAAGGTGAAGAAATGGAAGCAGTACATTGAAAGCAGCATTTCTGTCGGATTTAGAGCTTGCTCTCTCACATCAGGTTAACACGACAACGATCGCAACAACAGAGTCAAAGTTGAATGTCTCTTGCTCAGTTGTGGCAAGCAATGGCGGTATAAAAGGTGAATGTCGACAAGAATGTGGAAAATATTTGGCTGTTTGAAAGGGGACCATATAAACATTGCCCAATTATTTGTTCTGTCAACATACCGCAAATCTTATGTCAATAAGGTATACTTCAGCCTCCGTCAATCGCACAGGCTAATGGTGGAAGAAATAGACGAATCCAATGCAAAAAAACAGAAGTCTGTAGCAAACACACAATGTTTAAAAGGGGTTAGAAGCACTAAATGATGCCGGCGTGAGTGTGGGACTCAAGAGGTTGAAGAAGACAATGCTCTGATCATTGGCTGATCGCTTCCAACCCATCCTCACCCAGTTGACTACTTTAAAATGGTGGAAGCCCTCAATGGCAATGTCCATGCAAAACTGAGTATATCCATGATGACTTCCTCAACATTCTCTATGGTTCTCACACCATTCTCTATTATTCTCTATCATTCTCATAACTCTCTATCATTCTCTATGGTGCGTGGGTGGCACAAGTTGATGATGTCAAAGCATAGAGTTGGACATAGGGCACACCTATGCATCTTGCTATAGAGGCGTCTGTGACAGCATGGCCAGTGCCCTCTATCCAACTCGATGCGTTACATATGTGTGTGTGTGCAGTCAGCGCATGTTGATGATGCCACATCACTCACGTGCATGGCCAGGATGCTGCGGGGGATGAGTTCTCGGTTCTGCCGGATGGTGAAGTGCCAGGTCTTGATCCTCATGAGGTCGTCAAAGGCAAATTCAAGAATCAGGCGGCCCTCTGTGCATACCTGTCCCAACAACAAAGCCGGGGTAACACTTTCTTAGAAGGGCGTACCCAGAAGACATGCGTAACACCTTCCTGAGACCAAAGCATGACACATTTATGAGTGCTGCAGTAATCATTCATAACAACCTTTGTAACAAATGTAGGCCTACTCAGCTTCATTCAACATAGGTTTTCAAGATCACTTAGTACACAGTAGGCTACAGTTTACGTCACCTTTGACATCATTCCCCTATACTAATGTACAGTGCATTCAGAAAGTATTCAGACCCTTTCACTTTTTCCCCATTTTGTTACATTTACAGCCTTATTCTAAAATGGATTAAACATTCCCTCATCAATCTACACACAATACCCCGTAATGACAAACCAAAAACGAATTTTTTTAAATTTTTTTTATAGCAAATTTATTACAAATAAAAAACAGCAATACCTTATTTACATAAGTAATGCACAGTATTTATTTCACTATCAGACATTTTTAATTTGCTGGCATGCGGACGTCTGTTTATTGGGTAATCACAACAGGGATCGATTTTTATGAGCAAGGAATGATTTTCATAAAACTCAGCATGTCCTTCAGTTTCAAATTTGTTCAAGTTGTTTGGAATTGGGCAGACTATTATTTACTCTGTCCTTATTCAGCAGGTCTGTCCTTGTTCCTCTCATCCCTCACACACTCTTGAAGATGACGTTGAGAGGAGTGTCTTTACGGCAGAGACAAAATAAGTTTGGGTCAGAGAGAGTTGCCAATTAAGAGACAGAGAAATAATGAGAGAGGGAGAGTGTGCAAGAGAGAGAGAGAGAGAGAGAGAGAGAGCGCAAGCGAAAGAGAGACAGTATGAGTGAGAGAGGGGGAAAAAAACACATTCGCCCCTTTAGCCGAATTCAGTGTTGTAGGGGCCCTTGCAGTTCCCGATGTTTCGTTGCTGTGGCAACCGGAGGGAGGGAGAGAGCGGGCAGCAAAAAAAAAAGAAATCAGCTGATTAGTTGGCATGGCAACCGAAAAGATGTAATCCCACCAGACACACTCTAATCAATGCCCCCAGCACAGATGGTCTCTAGAGGATCAACAAGAAAGAGGCTGGCGGGCATACAGGCCTGGTCACGTGGTATCACTCCGCAACCCTGGAAAAAAATGAAAAAGTAGAGAAAAAGGGATTTTTTTCCCCCCCCCTCTGCTATCTCCTACCATTGAATATATGATTTAACCCATTCTGGTAATGTAGTTTAGTCTATGCTACTTGGCTACAATGTGAGGATGTTTCTCTATGCAGCATGTACTGTCTGGATTTTGTAGTCATGAGTTATTCTGGCCATTGAGATGACATTACGGAACTACTTTCTGATAGTTATCAAGATAGTCATTGGATATCTAACAATGTGGTTGTCTTTAGATCTGTGCAGATTAGACAGAATAAATATTTGAAAATAATCCTAACTGTTTAATGGACAATGGAAAGGGTTTTCGTTCTAGTTTGATTATGATTCCAACTGCTTCTTAGACGAGTGCACTCTGGCCACAGGGCAAAAGTACGAGTTTAACAATACTGGCTACAGATGTATTAACACGAAGACCTACACATGCTAAAATATATATTTTTTGTACATTGTGAAACATTCTATTCGGAAACTCCATGAAGCGTTATCACGGAGTTAAACAGAATATAAAGGGACCCATAAATGTACAGAAATATTGTCCAGAAAAAAAAATACATTTTATCATATGTGTACTGTACACTATCGGTCAAAGTCTTAGAACACCTACTCATTCAAGGGTTTTTCTGTATTTTTACTATTTTTACTATTTTTACTATTGTAGAATAATAGCGAAGACATCAAAACTATGAAATAACAAATATGGAATCATGTAGTAATAAATCAAAATATACAATATGTTATATTTTAGATTCTTCAAAGTAGCCACCCTTTGCCTTGATGACAGCCTTACACACTCTTGACATTCTCTCTACCAGATTTACCTGGAATGCTATTCCAACAGTCTTGAAGGAGTTCCCACATATGCTGAGCACTTGTTGGGTGCTTTTCCTTTACTCTGCGGTCCGACTCATCCCAAACCATCTCAATTTGGTTGAGGTCGGGTGATTGTGGAGGCCAGGTCATCTGATATAGCACTCCCATCACTCTCCTTCTTGGTCAAATAGCCCTTAAACAGCTTGGAGGTGTGTTGGGTCATTGTCCTGTTGAAAAACAAATAATAGTCCCACTAACCCCAAACTAGATGGGATGGCGTATCGCTGCAGAATGCTGTGGTAGCCATGCTGGTTAAGTATTCCTTGAATTCTAAATAAATCACCAGCAAAGCACCCACATACCATAACACATCCTCCTCCATGCTTTACATTTGGAAATACACATGCGGAGATCATCTCACAAAGACCCAGCAGTTGGAACCAAAAATCGCCAATTTGGACTCCAGACCAAAGGACACATTTCTACCGGTCTAATGTCCATTGCTCATGTTTCTTGGCCCAAGCAAGTCTGTTCTCCTTATTCGTATCCTTTAGTAGTATTTTCTTTGCAGCAATTCGACCATGAATGCCTGATTCACACAGTCTCCCCTGAACAGTTGATGTTGAGATGTGTTTGTTATTTCAACTCTGTGAAGCTCTAATCCTTGTAATTATTTGGGCTGCAATTTCTGAGGCTGGTAACTCGAATGAACTTATCCTTGTAACGATCTTCATCTTCATCGGATGAGGAGTAGGAAGGATCGGACCAAAACGCAGCGTGGTAAGTGTCCATGATTATTTATTATAACAGACCACGAAAATACAAAATAAAAAAGTGAATGTAAGAAATGAAAATCGAAACAGTCCTGAAAGGTGAGAACACAAAACAGGAAACAACTACCCACAAACACCAGGTGGGAAAAGGCTAGCTAAGTATGGTTCTCAATCATAGACAATGATAGACAGTTGCCTCTGATTGGGAACCATACCAGGCCAAGCACATAGAAAAGAAAACACAGAAAAACAACATAGAATGCCCACCCCAACTCAAGCCCTGACCAAACCAAAATAGAGACATAAAAAAGGAACTACGGTCAGGGCGTGACAATCCTCTGCAGCAGAGGTAACTCTGGGTCTTCCATTCCTTGTGCGGTCCTCATGAGAGCGAGTTTCATCACAGCGCTTGATGGTTTTTGCAACTACACTTGAAGAAACTTTCAAAGTTCTTGAAATGTTCCATATTGACTGACCTTCATGTCTTAAAGTAATGATGGACTGTCATTTCTCTTATTTGAGCTGTCCATAATATGGACTTGGTATTTTACCAAATAGGGCTATATTCTGTATCCCCCCTACTGATTGGCTCAAACGCATGAACATTTAAGAAGGCACACCTGTTAATTGAAATGCATTCCAGGTGACTACCTCATGAAGCTGGTTGAGAGAATGCCAAGAGTGTGCAAAGCTGTCATCAAGGCAAAGGGTGGCTATTTGAAGAAATATATTTTGATTTTTTTAAACACTTTTTTGATTGCTACATGATTCCATATGTGTTATTTCATAGTTTTGATGTCTTCACTATTATTCTACATTGTAGAAAATAGTAAAAATAAAGAAAAAACCTTGGATGAGTAGGTGTTCTAAAACTTTTCACGGGTAGTGTATATAAACTGTACAGCCAAAATTCAGCCAAAATTTGTCGTAGCAACTACACCATAGTGACGTTTCTTTATTGGTTGGCTAAAATGGATTGTTATTCAAAATCATTACCAATAAAATGGCTTTACAAAACCTTTACTCTTACAATAGTACACTTCATGGGACTGTATGAAAGGTACAGGCAACTGATGAAAATGGTTGTGAATACAAACAGTGGTCATAAAAAGGTAAGGCCCCTTGGAGAGTCCCAATTGATTTAAGAAGCCTGTAATAAATCTTCTCCACATTTGCTTGGCTAAGGGATCTGAGTCACATATTCTGGGAGGAGAGAGTAAAACAGCATCACAAGCTTGCTCAAGAGACACCATTCTCTACTGTATAAGGTGCTACATAATAGATTAGGTTCAATATATAAATATATTTAAATATACACATTCATTATAAATAAGGGTGTAATGTAGCATTAATAATACATTTGTAACATATAGTAACATTATAAAACATCATCATAAACATTCATTATGTATTAGTCTGTAATCGGATGGCTTGGGGTTAAACACCCCCAGGGTTAACCCCCCCCCCCTCCTGTAATTCTCACAGAAACCACTTAATGTCACCAAAACATTTCCAACATTTTCCCTGGATGCCACTAGTCTTGCTCAACCAAACATGTCATCTGTCTCATCTTAACGCTTTAAGTCACCCCAACAAAACGATTTAGAGGTACATTGATTTAATATTTTGTGCTTTAGAAAAATGTAAATATATAACTTAACGGAGTTACATCTATAAATGTTTATATATATATATATATATATATATATATATATATATATATATATATATATATATATATATATATATATATATATATATACTCCAGTAGGGGAGCCTAAAGATAAATAATTCACTTGGATATGTATAGGAGGTTTTGCCCCAAACATACTCACTTTAAATTGTACTACTTTATTAAAAACTGATGACCATTTTTCTCTCTAACCAAGTGGATTATTTATCTTTAGGCTAAAAATGGTCATCCGTTTTTAATAAAGTAGTACAATTTAAAGTGAGTATGTTTGGGGCAAAACCTCCTGGGCAATCAATGCAAGTCAATGGTACCTATATTAGCATTTTCAAATCAAGTCCAAATCATCTATAAGTATCCTCTTTGAGTTACACAATCCATTTTGAGATGCAGTAATTTAATGATGATTTGAACAGGAAGGATGAAAATGACAAGAGGGGCCATACATCAAAATGTCATTATATTGAAGATATTAATAGTGCGATGTGCAATGTCATTTTGATAGTGGGGCAAAAACACAACCCTTTCTATAGTTTCTGTTTTTATTAAATAACAAAAATATATATAATTCTGCCCACTTATTTCCCTTCAAAATGTGTTTTCCTATGGATAGCCTGTGTGCACATATCTAAATCTTACCAAACTTAGCTTTTTGTTGTTGTTGTCAGAAAATAGATATTTCCCTTAAGGGGGGATACATTCTGTAGTCAAGTGTTACCCTATTCATTGTATTAGGCTGTAATATACCATTATTACACTGTTATTACATTCTAATTCATCAACCTTGTCAATTCAATTCAAATTGGCTTTTGCTTAAACAGATCACTCAATAAATGAGAATTAAACAGCGAGAGATAGAATCATTGACTGTCCCCACAGGTAGGGATGGCCCACTGGGCTACAGTTACAAGGGCTTTGGTCCCGATGCTACATCCACAGATCTCCCGTCTGGTTTTTCCATCCCCCACAGGAAGTTCTGGCAATTGGGCTACAGTAACAAGGGTTTTGCCCCAATGCTTCATCCACAGAGCCTAGGTATAGTGGGGCCTGCTGAGTGTTGCATCGAGGTTCTGGGATACCATAGGGGTGCAGCGGGGGGTACCATCGTGCAAAAACCGACACCCTCGCCTCACACGCACACACTTCCACACACGAACACGTACACACACATGTACATGCACACATGCTGGGTTTACACATCCAGATTACTCCCAGCGGGATGGCAGGGGCTTTTCCCTCTGGGATAGGGAAGGAGCCAGGAATGATTTCTCCAGGGATGAGGAATGGGGGGCCGGGGGAAGGAGGGTGGAAGGGTGGAGGTGAGAGAAGAGGGGAACGAGGCAGAGCTCATTGAGATTCAGCGCTCCAGAGCCAGAAGCCTGGATGGGAGCTCCCGGAACGTGCTCTGTTAGTGGAATTTCTTTTAATGAATTAATTTTTCCACTTCCTGATTTTGCTAAAGCTTAAATGGGGCGGTTGAGAGAATATTTTTCATTTACCGTGTTTGTGTGTACTGTTATTGTTCTTCAACTGTTGCAGTTTACATTTTCCTCTCTTCTCATGATACTATGCAAGCTATGGTATACCCCTAACATGGTGACTAGGTTTTATGATAACACTGCATTGTGGGTAATTTTATGGAGGTAAATTGTGTGTGTGCTTCACTGCAGTGTTCATTCATGGAACAAGGAATCCCTGTAGCTATCTTCACTAGCATGAGCCTCACTTTAAATTCAAAAAACAGTCTGCAGAACCAGATTCCAACACAGTTGACCATCTGAATAGTGCTGCTAGATACTCCTTTTAAGAGCCTCACCCACCATACTTTTACTCTCTTCAGCTTTGTGGAAAATAATTTAATAAATGTAAAAAACTGTCATGGATACGAAACAAATCATTTGAATTTGATAGTAAATTAAATAAAATCTCATAAGATCTTGGTGTTTTGGTAAGTCACAATGACAGCCTTGCATTTATTGCTCGGGTTACGATCTTACCTTTGTAAACATTGGTTTACCGTGCTGAGTGACCATGGTACACTGATCACAGTCCACAGTGATGCAGGAGTTGTGGAAGGACTCCTTGGAGTGTTTGAGGATGTAGTACAGGTCAGTGACGCCGCCCTCAAACACTGTGCTGAAGTAGCGCGGGATGAGCGTTCGTCCGATAGCTGAGAAAGAAGGGGGGAAAAGAGCAGGGAAGTTATTAATAATTGAAATATGGGACTAAAGTAGTGAAGGGTGAGTGTATGTCCAATTTAAAACAGGGAAAACAGAGTAAAAATACATAATTCACTCATTAAACTTCTTAGTTACTGGGATTGATTTGACAACATCCGGTGAAATGGCAGAGCGCCAAATTCAAATGAAATTATTTGAAATATTTAACTTTCATACAATCACAAGTGCAATACACCAAAATAAAGCTTTACTTCTTGTTAATCCAGCCACCGTGTCAGATTTCAAAAAGGCTTTACGGCGAAAGCAAACCATGCTATTATCTGAGGATAGCACCCCATCAAACAAACACAGACAATCAATCATATTTCATCCCGCCAGGCGCGACACAAAATTCAGAAATAACAATATAATTAATGCCTTACCTTTGAAGAGTTTCTTCTGTTGGCACTCCAATATGTCCCATAAACATCACAAATGGTCCTTTTGTTCGATTAATTCCGTCATTATATCTCCAAAATGTCCATTTATTTGGCGCGTTTGATCCAGAAAAACACCGGTTCCAACTCGCGCAACATGACTACAAAATATCTAATAAGTTACCTGTAACCTTTGTCCAAACATTTCAAACAACTTTCCTAATAAAACTTTAGGTATTTTTTAACGTAAATAATCGATAAAATTTAAGATGGGATAAACTGCGTTCAATAGCGGATAATAGCGAGTTTTCAGGTCGTGCGCCCCTTTTCAGGTCATGCGCCCCTAACAAACAGTACACTAGACTCGACCCTCATTCTGAACAGCCCTACTTCATCATTACACAAAGGAAAAACATCAACCAATTTCTAAAGACTGACATCCAGTGGAAGCGATAGGAACTGCAACCAAGTGCCTTGGAAATCTAGATCCTCATAGAAAACTCATTGAAAAGAGAGTGACCTCAAAAATGATTTTTCCTGGATGGTTAGTCCTTGGGGTTTCGCCTGCCAAATAAGTTATGTTATACTCACAGACATAATTTTAACAGTTTTTAGAAACTTTGGAGTGTTTTCTATCAAAATCGAATTATATGCATATCCTAGCTTCTGGGCCTGAGTAGCTGGCAGTTTACTTTTGGGCAAGCTTTTCATCCGGACGTGAAAATACCGCCCCCTAGCCCGAAGAGGTAATTAATTCATTTGTAGACTCAAGTTTTTACCAAACTAGCCTTTATAGGCTAGTTATGGTCTATTATAATGTGTAGGTATGTGAAGGTACTCGACAAAGACCTACAGTATAGATGGATAGAAAGTTTTACACCATGTATGCTACCCAATTTTAGCCATTACTGATCTGCTTTTCTTTGCTTAATGTGAAGTATCCACACAGTAGAAAGCAAACCATTTGTTTTGCAAAATACAGGCTCCTTCACTTGTTTGCCGGTTTAGTGAGGGAATTATTCCAAGCAAGCAAAGTAAAACTTGGGACAGTCTGGTTTGAAAGTTACAGGAAAGCTGTGAAAGGTTACTAGAGAACGCTAAAAGTACTCAAAGCTGAGGAAAGGCGCAGATTTAGTGTTTGACAAAATCAAGAGAGTGAATGAGAGAGAGAGAGAGAGAGAGAGAGAGAGAGTAGGGGAGGGGAGGGGAAAGTATGCCAGTGTCTTTTGCCCTCAGGCTTTCTCGTTCTTTCTCCTCTTCTCTCTATTCTCTTTCAGCTTGATCTCTGTTTAAATTAATATAACGAATGATACAAAAGGATCATGCTTTAGGATACACTGTGTGACATTATGCAAAAACAGAAAAGATATCTCTTCATCACATTATCAGCTTATGTCGGGGTAGTGTATTTGTAACAAGGGAAGGAGACACTATCAAATCAAATCAAATGGTATTAGTCATATGCGCCGAATAAAACAGGTGTAGACCTTACAAAGGAAAAGCTTACTTACTGTACAAGCCCTTAACCAACAATGCAGTTTAAAAAAATACGAATGAGAATAAGAAATAAAAGTAACAAGTAGTTAAAGAGCAGCAGTAAAATAACAATAGCGAGACTACATACAGGGGGGTACTGGTACAGAGTCAATGTGCAGGGGCACCGGTTTGCTGAGGTAAGTGAGGTAATATGTACATGTAAGTAGACTTATTAAAGTGACTATGAATAGATAATTACAGAGAGTAGGAGCAGCTTAAAACCGGAGCAATGCAAATAGTCTGGGTAGCCATTTGATTAGATGTTCAAGAGTCTTATGCCGTGCGGTAGCAGAGAGAACAGTCTATGACTAAGGTGGCTGGAGTCTTTGACAATTGTTAGGGCCTTTGTTGTTAGGGCAATTGTTAGGGCAATTGTTAGGGCCTCTGACACTGCCTGGTATTGAGGTCCTGGATGGCAGGAAGCTTGGCCACTGTGATGTATTGGGCCATACGCACTACCCTCTGAAGTGCCTTGTGGTCGGATGCTGAGCGGTTGCCATTCCAGGCAGTGATGCAACCAGTGATGCAACCATGCTCTCGATGGTGCAGCTGTAGAACCCTTTGAGGATCTGAGAACCTATGCCAAACTCATTCCTGAGGGGGAATAGCTTTTGTCGTGCCCTATTCACGACTGTCTTGGTGTGCTTCGACCATGTTAGTTTGTTCGTGATGTGGACACCAAGGAACTTGAAGCTCTCAACCTGCTCCACTACAGCCCCGTCGATGACAATGGGGGCATGCTCGGTCCTCCTTTTCCTGTAGTCCACAATCATCTCCTTTGTCTTGATCATGTTGAGGGAGAGGTTGTTGTCCTGGCACCACACGACCAGGTCTCTGACCTCCACCCTATAGGCTGTCTTGTCGTTGTCGGTGATCAGGCCTACCACTGTTGTGTCATCAGGAAACTTAATGATGGTGTTGGAGTCGTGCCTGGCCGTGCAGTCATGAGTCAACAGGGAGTACAGGAGGGGACTGAGCACGCACCACTGAGGGGCCCCTGTGCTGAGGATCAGCGTTGTGGATGTGTTACATACCCTTCCTACCTGGGGGAGGTCCACCCGTCAGGAACTCCAGGATCCAGTTGCAGAGCGAGGTGTTTAGTCCCGGGTCCTTAGCTTATTGATGAGCTTTGAGGGCACTATTGTGTTGACCGCTGAGCTGCAGTCAATGAATAGCATTCTCACATAGGTGTTCCTTTTGTCCAGGTGGGAAAGGGCAGTGTGGAGTGCAATAGATATTGCATCATCTGTGGATCTGTTTGGGCGGTATGCAAATTGGAGTGGGTCTAGGGTTTCTGGGATAATGGTTTTGATGTGAACCATGACCAGCTTTTCAAAGCACTTCATGGCTACAGACGTGAGTTCTACGGGTCAGTAGTTATTTAGGCAGGTTAGTGTTCTTGGGCACAGGGACAATGGTGGTCTGCTTAAAACATGTTGCTATTACAGGGAGAGGTTAAAAATGTCAGTGAAGACACTTGCCAGTTGGTCAGCGCATGCTCGCTTGACATGTCCTGGTAATCCGCCTGGCCCTGCGGCCTTGTGAATGTTGACCTGTTTAAAGGTCTTACTCACATCGGCTGCGGAGAGTGTGACCATACCGTCGTCCGGAACAGCTGGTGCTTTGTGCATGTTTTAGTGTTATTTGCCTCGAAGCGAGCATAGAAGTGGTTTAGCTCGTCTGGTAGGCTCTTGTCACTGGGCAGCTCTTGGCTGTGCTTCCCTTTGTAGTCTGTAATGGTTTGCAAGCCCTGCCATATCTGACGAGTGTCGGAGCCGGTGTAGTATGATTCGATCTTAGTCCTGTATTGACGCTTTGCCTGTTTGATGGTTCGAAGGAGGGCATAGCGGGATTTCTTGCAAGCTTCCGGGTTAGAGTCCTGCTCCTTGAAAGCGGCAGCTCTAGCCTTTAGCACAGTGCGGATGTTGCCTGTAATTATTTAACCAGGCAAGTCAGTTAAGAACACATTTTTATTCACAATGACAGCCTACCGGGGAACAGTGGGTTAACTGCCTTGTTCAGGGGCAGAATGACAGATTTTTACCTTGTCAGGGATTCGATCCAGCAACCTTTTGGTTACTGGTCTAACACTCTAACCACTCGGCTACCTGCCACCCCAAACATTCTGATAGAAATTTGGTAAAACAGATTTAAGATTCCCTGCATTAAAGTTCCCGGCCACTAGGAGCGCCACTTCTGGATGAGCGTTTTCCTGTTTGCTTATGGTGTAATAAGGCTCATTGAGTGCAGTCTTAGTGCCAGCATCGGTCTGTGGTGGTATGTAGACAGCTACGAAAAATACAAATGAAAACTCTCTAGGTAGATAGTGTGGTATACAGCTTGTCATGAGATACTCTACCTCAGGCAAGCAAAACCTTGAGACTTCCTTAGATGTCGTGCACCAGCTGTTGTTTACATAGATGCAAGTCCGCTCCCCCTTTTCTTACCAGACGCCACTGTTCTATCCTGCCGATACAGCATATAACCAGCCAGCTGTATGTCGTATAACCAGCCAGCTGTATGTCGTCGTTCAGCCACACCCCGTGAAGCATAAGATATTACAGTTATTAATGTCCCATTTGTAGTTCAATCTTGCTCGTAGGTCATCGATTCTATTTTCCAGTGATTGCACGTTAGCTAGAAGAATGGAAGGCAAGGGGGGTTCCATCGTCTCTTCATGCAAATGACGGGGATTTGGGTCTGGTCCCAGGAAAGCAGTATGTCTTTCATGTCGGGCTCGTCGGACTCATTAGGAAGGAAAAAAAGCTTCTGCCAGTTCGTGGTGAGTAATCACTGTTTTGATGTCCAGAAGTTATTTTCAGTCATAAAAGACGCTAGCAGCAAGTGGTTAGAGCGTTGGACTCGTAACCGAAAGGTTGCAAGTTTAAATCCTGAGCTGACAAGGTACAAATCTGTTGTTCTGCCCCTGAACAGGCAGTTAACCTACTGTTCCCAGGACATCATTGAAAACAAGAATTTGTTCTTAACTGACTTGCCTAGTTAAATAAAGGTAAAATAAAACGTACAAAATGTTAAAAAATAAGTTACAAACAAACGCAGAAAAACCAACATAAAAACACAGTCCGTTAGGAGCACGTAAAACATCAGCCATCTTCTCCGGCGCCATCAGCCATCTAGTCCTGTTAGAAGAACAGGTTTGTGAGCCCCAGGACCAGCTCTCTCTCCTCTCTCCAATATATCTACAATACCGTGTAAACTGAATTCTTGTTTGGGTTCCGAAGCAGCCGTGGATTGGAAAAACAAAAAAAGACTGTCAAAAAAAGAATAAGAACAATTTCCGCTTTGTGTTATGAATCAAAAGAAGCCACGCACATTGGAAACCCCTGCATCCTACTCTCTCTCCCTCTGAAACAAGCTACATTATCCAGCAAGACTCATGATTCCGAGCAGAAATAATACATTTTAGAGGCAACACACTGTTGGGTGGAATTATGTTCCACTGTTCCCCCGAGGGAGCAAAGCTAGGGAAATAAAACTTCATTTAGAAATGTCCCCCAAAGACAGTAGTGGCTGTGGCTCCCGAGGTTATGACTGCAGAGAGAGAGAGAGAGAGAGAGAGAGAGGAGAGATAGCTGGTCCTGAGGCTCACTCTCTACTACACTGAAGCCTCAGGACCAGAACATCCAATCAATCAGAATGAACCAAATTACCAACTATTTGACCAAGTTTACTGATCAAAATCTTAGAAAAACCCTTGACAAAGTACGGGCTCAATGAGCACAGCCTTGCATTGAGAAGGGTAGACACAGGAAAGCCTGGCTCCCTGTAGAAGAAAGGCTGTGCAACCACCGCAGAACCTGAGACAGAGCTGACTGACAAAATGTTTTTAAAAAATAAAATAATTGACAGTGTAATTTTCCCAAATTTTAAACCCTTAATCAAGGTTTCAAAGACCTCTCTGATGAGAATAGGCTACCCGTCCTGTTGGGGGAGGACGCAGAGAGCTGTGGGTTGGCAGCGCACTACATTGTTGCCTGCCATAAAATGAGGGACAGTGTCTGACAGACCAACCAACCTGCACATGTCCTCTATGCTTATTGTTATTGTTCAATGTCTGGTTATTTTGACCCTTGATTGTTGTTGTTACTGTTGTCCCGTTGACAATATGGATTATTATTATTTTAATTATGTTAATATTATAAATGTATCACTTAATCTCCAAAGTAGGCTTTGACAATATGTACATTGTTATGTCATGCCAATAAAGCAAATTGAATTGAATTGAGAGAGCGAGAGAGAGAGAGAGAGAGAGAGAGAGAGAGAGAGAGAGAGAGAGAGAGAGAGAGAGAGAGAGAGAGAGCATGTTTTTTCAAATTCGATAAAGTCGGGCATGACTAAATAAACACATAAAAAAGGGTGAGCAGTGGAGGGAGGGAGGGAGAGAGAGGTAAAAGAGAGAGATACACAGATATGCTTCTCGCACACCTGACCAACCCATAAGCTTCAGTGGAAGCCTCGCATGAGGAGACTCAGCCAAAAACATATCCCACAAAATAACACTGCACACCCCACCTAAAACACACTGATAGAGTGGGTAATGGCAGGAATGGTAAATATTGTACCATTTCAAGCTCCATAGTCCAGTGTTTCCCCTACATTATTTTCTAGGTGGGGTGCAAAGAGATCCAAAGCATATTGGGGTATTGTGGGGAGGCGGGTGGCAACAGAGCTGGGATGTACACTCTTAGACAAAAAAAAGGTGCTATCTAGAACCTAAAAGGGTTATTTAGCTGTACCTATAGGAGAAACCTTTGAATAACCCTTTTTGGTTCCAGGTAGAACCATTTTTCAGGTATAACCCTTTCCACAGATGGTTATACATGGAACCAAAAAGGGTTATCCTATGGGGACAGCCAAACAACCCTTTTGGAACCCTTTTTTCTAAGAGTGTATGTGTGTCTATGTGTCTATGTGTCTATGTGTCTGTGTGTGTGTGTGTGTGTGTGTGTGTGTGTGTGTGTGTGTGTGTGTGTGTGTGTGTGTGTGTGTGTGTGTGTGTGTGTGTGTGTGTGTGTGTGTGTGTGTGTGTGTGTGTGTGTGTGTGTGTGTGTGTGTGTGTGTGTGTGTGTGTGTGTGTGTGTGTGTGCGTAGGTGCATACGTATTGCTTTTTTGTTACTATTAAAAAGTAATGGGTCAGGGACGTGATGAGTCTTAACGAGCCCCAAGGTTATTCAAATGATTTCCACTTACAATTAACACCACTAGAGTAACAGAAACCTCAAGCTCACAAACAAACATTAATTTGTTTTGAAAATGTCTATCCTTCCCCCTTTCCCCTCACTCTCCCTCCCTCTCTCTCCCTCTCATTCTCTCTCTATCATTCTCTCTCATCTCTCTCTCGTCCCCATCTCTTTTTTTTTTACCACCAAGTTGATTGGCCCATCTTCAGACGCGGGCACTCGAGAGATAGGATTAACCGCCACTTGTTTGGGTGAACACGACGCGCAACATATGCCTCTCAAGTAATGTGTACCCAAACATGCAATTTACAAACAATTAACGCTGTGTTAATTAACCACATTAATTCATGCCACTTTGTGGAATTGTTCCCCTTGCGAGTCCCTAGGACCGCTGCCAGGAGCCCGAGCCAAAAAGACGTGTGAGAAACAGTTTGGGCTCCGAGCAGAACGGGGGGTTTCTCGAGGAAAGGGGCCGCTGTCTGCCTTTCCACTAGTTTTCTAGTGAGTGAGTGCACACACACACACACCCACAAGTATGCATATAAGTGTGGATGTGTGTGTGTGTGTGGGAGGGGAGGGGGGTTGAGGGTGTGCGTGTGTGGTGGGGGAGGGGGGGATGAGGGTGTGCTGTATGTGTGTCCATAGGTTTGCGTGTATGTGTGTCTGTGGGTGTATGTTGGTGAGAGGGATGTGTGGAAGGTTGTGAGAGGGATGGTGGTTAGAGGAAAGGAGAAAGGCAATATCCACTGTGCAACATATAACGAGGCACAGAGGGACTGTAGTAGGAGCATGCTATATGCCCAGGAATTCATATCGACACACACTCAATGTACACCCACCCACACATACATTACAAGAGTCATGTTGAGTATCTGATAGTCTATACTGTATATGATACTAGTAAAATTAAATTATTTTGTATTTATTTTGCAAACAAATAAATTATGATTTAATAACCATTAACCATATGACCATTAACCAAAATAAAATTGACTAACTGGTCATTGAGTTCAGTTAGTCACAGCTGGATTTTCAAAAGTAAAGGCAGGGTTATGGACAGTGGAGTTGACTTGTGGAGATTCCGCCAATAACATTAGTACAGATTCTAGTTTAGTGCATTGTTTATACAGTTAACAGTATGGTAACTAAGCCATTCATTTGTACTTTTCACCCAGTAACCAGTTACGTCAAATAGAACAAACTTGACTGAACTTCACTTGAGTTTCAGGGATGTCACCAGTGGTCATGTCATTCCTATGAGCTGCAGAAACACGGACAGAAAAGTGATGATGAGACAAAATTCATAGGAGTATCCCACAGAATCGGGGGTAAATTAAAAAGGGGGAAAAAGGCGAGAAAGTAGAGAGATACTCAGTGGGTGATTATGCAGCAAATGCAGCTTTCCGCACTGCAGACAAGAACACATGGAAATTAGGGAGGAAGGGAGAAATGGTAGACATATGAAAAACTCTATAGAGTGTCATGTGCAATTTCTATTAGAATCGTTGATAGGATTGCATACAGGGCCGGTCCTGGCCGTTCTGCCGCCCTAGGGGAGACAAAAAATTGCCGCTCCTACAAGAATAGTCCCAGTAAGGAAAATTACATTTAAAAGATGTCTAAAATATGTATTTTTCCCCTAAAAATAAGTACTTTTTGAAATTAGGTTCAATTTTAGTTCTGAATGGAAGGTGAACATATGTATTTTCCATACATTGAAATCGGGTTCATTTTTGGATATGAATGAAAGTTGAAAATATTTAATTTATAGACTTTTAAGTTTGGGCCAAATCAAGGCTGGTCCAGACAGGACAAAATCTGAACCAAACACAGACATCTATGATTGGTTCAGATTTGGTCCGGACTGGAAAGGACCAAAAAAAAGACATCCAAAAGGCATTGGTCCATGCTTACTGAGTTATAGCCTACAACAGGGATGGGCAACTCCAGTCCTCAGGGTCGGAGTGGTGTGACACTTTTTCCCCATCCCTAGTCAACACAGCTGATTGCATTCGAAACTAATTGCATTCTAAACTGAAGATCATGATTAGTTGATTACTGGTGTCAGATGTGTTAGCTGGGCCTGGGGCAAAAGTGTGACACCAATCAGTCCCCAGTTGCCCATCCCTGGCTTACAGTGTTGCCATAAATGTCATTTTAGGAATCCATCTATGTGATACTGTAGGCCTACCATTTGTAAAACACCCCAAGAAAAGACTACCCAAAATATGTCCAAAAAACGTCACAGTCGGTCCGTGCTTAATGAGGTGTAGCCTACCATAGCAGCCAGCAATGGAATTTTATGAATTCCCATCCATGCGGTAGGCCCACCGTTTGTAAAACAGGCCGTTTCATTGGCTTTATTAGTCCTGATTCCTGTGACTAATCAATTTGCTATCAGGGAACAAGGGGCCAGGGTTCCAGGGGAAAAAGCACGGTTTCGATTGCTCCTACAGTTTTGCTTCGGTACTGCAGGTTAACTGATGCCCGGCTCAGAAAGACCATTTCCATACACGGCCATGTCAGATTTGAAAATTCCTAACAAGACACTTCAGTCATCACCTTCGTGCACAAAACATCCATTGAACGATTCAAATAATTGTCGCTGAGGCCGTTTTGCCATGTTTATGGATGACGTGATGCCGTCGTCGCTGCTCACGCTGCTCCCTGTGCTAGTCCGCATGTGAAGTAGGTCCGGATAAACCGGATGCAACCTGTACAGTATAGAGATGGTCCATGAATAGGCATATGCGAACGTGAGTCGATTTACCTTGAAAACAACAGTCGGACATCTTGGACGCATTCTCCAGTTCTTATTATCAGTGTCAGGGAGATGATAGGAGAAAACCTCTTTGCGTCGCGGGAGTTGAAGGAAGAAAGGATAGAGGTACTTTTGAGGAGATGGGAAACTCCATTGGAGTCGTATTATAACGCCCACTGTGGGTGTTGCCCATGTGTCGTCAATGGGCCGTGCGGTACATTCTGCCATGTGCCGTCAATGGGCCGTGCGGTACATTCCACCATGTGTCGTCAATGGGCCGTGCGGTACATTCTGCCATGTGCCGTCAATGGGCCGTGCGGTACATTCCACCATGTGTCGTCAATGGGCCGTGCGGTACATTCTGCCATGTGTCGTCAATGGGCCGTGCGGTACATTCTGCCATGTGTCGTCAATGGGCCGTGCGGTACATTCTGCCATGTGTCGTCAATCGGCCATGCGGTACATTCTGCCATGTGTCGTCAATGGGCCGTGCGGTACATTCTGCCATGTGTCGTCAATGGGCCGTGCGGTACATTCTGCCATGTGTCGTCAATGGGCCGTGCGGGACATTCTGCCATGTGTCGTCAATGGGCCGTGCGGTACATTCTGCCATGTGTCGTCAATGGGCCGTGCGGTACATTCTGCCATGTGTCGTCAATGGGCCGTGCGGTACATTCTGCCATGTGTCGTCAATGGGCCGTGCGGTACATTCTGCCATGTGTCGTCAATCGGCCGTGCGGTACATTCTGCCATGTGTCGTCAATGGGCCGTGCGGTACATTCTGCCATGTGTCGTCAATGGGCCGTGCGGTACATTCTGCCATGTGTCGTCAATGGGCCGTGCGGTACATTCTGCCATGTGTCGTCAATGGGCCGTGCGGTACATTCTGCCATGTGTCGTCAATGGGCCGTGCGGTACATTCTGCCATGTGTCGTCAATGGGCCGTGCGGTACATTCTGCCATGTGTCGTCAATGGGCCGTGCGGTACATTCTGCCATGTGTCGTCAATGGGCCGTGCGGGACATTCTGCCATGTGTCGTCAATGGGCCGTGCGGGACATTCTGCCATGTGTCGTCAATGGGCCGTGCGGTACATTCTGCCATGTGTCGTCAATGGGCCGTGCGGTACTTTCGGCACGATTGCTTCAAGGAGTGAATGGGAGTCAATTGGGTGCTACAGTAGCTCAAAAACCCAACATTAGCATGAATTTCATGAACAAGAAGTACAACATTAAAAATCCTTTCAGAGATATAAGATAATTATCGTATAGCTTTGGAATTGTGACATTGCATACTTTTGAGGAAAAGAGGCAGGTTTCTCGAGTCATACCTTGACTTGGAGAAGGGCTTGTGTGACGATTAGCTTCGCAACCGCGTGACGCAACATGACAACGTGAATGCGATTGGTCGACAGTCTGCTGGGTGCGGCGTTATACAGTACGTACCTCCATTCCGTTCCTCCATTCATTGCCATTCAATGGGATTCCTATCTCCTCCTTTCTCTAATATCTCTGGAAATGATATTAATCTGTCAGTGTACTGTTTGCTTTGCGGACATTTGATTAAATATATACTTTGTCATCATGACGATATAGATGGTTAGTCCCAGTCGGTATTAGATAGAACGGAGTGGCCACGCCCGCCTGTGGGGAAAACAGCCTGTGGTTACCTAGGTTAATCCATTGGCTCACAGCAAATACTTGATTACAAATACAAATCCAATTACAAAACTACATTTCAGAAAAGTACAACTTCTAAAGACTGCTGTTAAACATTGCCTGCTCTTGAGCGTTCTCACTACTTTGAATCAGGTAATATTGTACAGCTTCCCTCATCCCCATGTTCATGACGGTGTTAGCAGCCACGTGAGTGAGTGATTGCGACTGGAACATTAAGCTAGCCAAGACCAAAAACACGAACCAACGGACTATACAGCTACAAGTAGTGAGTGGAGCTACAAGTAGTGAGTCTTACCTGTGATGAAATGTTTTCCACACACATAGCTACGTGTAGCCTACTCGGACACTTGGTCCCAACATTTCCCACTCCCACACGCCAAATAGCCTGAAGCCACAGGGCTCTTCTCACAGGCTCTACTTCCCTACATGGGCGCATTGTGAACCATAGATTGGGATTTTTGGCCTGGTTACATGTACATTGAACAACACAGTGGCTTTTCAGCGTGTTTTGGTTATTTCTGTATAAATTAAAAAGCGACATTGACTTTAGCTCTTTACACTGGGGTTCAATAGGAAATCATGTTTTGTTTTCCCCAATTTGTTAGCGGGGTCAAGTGGAATTCCTTAATATTATGTGAGTATCGACTCGGCGTATGGGTGTGTTCTAGACAAGTATGCCCATACCATCTACTGGCTGATTTGGCGAGCACGTAATTGTATAAAAATGATGAAATGTGACATTGGATTATCCCTTATCGCCAGTGACGAGAGCCTTATAAGTATGACAAGCGCCTACACGATTTCCTGATTTCACAGATGGACCACTTATTATTATTATTATTTTATTTTACCAACTGATAGAACATGGGCATTTACCAGAATGACAGGAGTTTTCATGGTTTTTTTGTGGGTTTTTTTACTTCTGGGGGTGAATTATCCCTTGAAGATATCGACACACAGACATATGAAGAGAAACAAAAAGGTTAATTGATGCATTGATATTTTCTGAGTGTGTGATCAATGATTGAAGAGGTTCCTTCTAGCCTATTTAACAAAACGAACAAACTGGTCTTGCTATCGACCTGTGTCTTTGCTTACTGTATCTCCAGCAGCACTAATGCTCGAGATAATGCAACGGATGGCCGAGTGTACACGCCAATATGACCTGTCACTGCTGTTACTGTTGGGTCAGAGGTTAAGGTCCATGGAGGGTGACGAAGCGAACACCATGTGACAAACAGCTGACTTTGGTCAAGTAATGTCAATGAATCATTTGTAAAAATGTATTATTTTATATATTTTTACAGTAACATTTGTCACAAAGATATTTGAAGTAACTAGACCTCTAAAGAGCAAGCAGCTCTGTGGCAAGGGAAAACTCTCTAGAACAAAGAAACTTAAAGAGGAACCAGACATCCTCTGGTTTATGATGTACTCTAAATGTGCCAATATTCACAGTTCACAGTATTAAAAATCATGTAATAGTGTCTTGTTTGTAGTTGAACTCTTGTCTGTATAAATAGAGTTCAGGGAGGAACAGGTTAAAGACACGCATACTGTAAATTACAGTACGTAAGATCAACCACACACACATATACATTTGCACGCACGCGCACACACACACACACACACACACACACACACACACACACACACACACACACACACACGATGATGACGATAATGGCGCCAGAGGGGATGGCTCTGCTGTTTTTTTTGTTTTTTTTCCCCATTGTTTGTAACTCATTTTGTACATTATGTTGCTGCTACCATCTCTTATGACCGAAAATAGCTTTTGGTCATCAGGAACAGCGAACTCACCTCGAATTGGACTAATATTTTTTTTCTTTAATGAGTCGGACGAGAAGGATATACCGCTTTGTCGAGACAAGGCCCAAATCACGTCATCAGGGTAATGAAAATACAGAGAAAACAGGGGAGGAGGGCGGGGTGCCTTGTAAGAATTTGCAGACGAGTATGTAAACCACCACTTTCCTCCGTATTATAGGCCAATGTGCAATCATTGGAAAACAAAATGGACGATCTACGATTAAGACTATCCTACCACGGGATGTTAAAAACTGTAATATCTTATGTTTCACTGAGATTTGGCTGAACGATGACACGGATAATATAGAGCTAGCTGGCTTCTACCTGTTTCGGCAGGACAGAGCGGCAAAGTCTGGTAAGACCAGGAGTGGGGATGTGTGTCTATTTGTCAATAACTTCTGGTCTAACTTTAAAGAAGTCTCGAGGTATTGCTCGCCTGAAGTAGAATACCTCTTGATAAGCTGTAGACCACACTGTCTACCAAGAGAGATCTCATCTATATTATTCGTAGCCGTCTATTTACCGCCACAAACCGATGCTGGCACTAAGACCACACTCAACGAGCTGCATAAGGCCATAAGCAAACAAGAAAATGTTCTTCCATAAGCAGCGCTCCTAGTGGTCAGGGACTTTAATGCAGGCAAACTTAAATCCATTTTACCTCATTTCTACCAGCATGTCACATGTGCAACCAGAGGAAAAACAACTCTAGACCACCTTTACTCCACACACAGAGACGCATACAAAGCTCTCCCTGGCCCTCCATTTGGCAAATCTGACCATAATTCTATCCTCCTGATTCCTGCTTACAAGCAAAAAATAAAGCAGGAAGAACCAGTGACTCGCTCAATACAGAAGTGGTCAGATGACACAGATGCTACGCTACAAGACTGTTTTGCTAGCACAGACTGGAATATGTTCCGGGATTCATTCAATGGCAATGAGGAGTATACCACCTCAGTCACTGTCTTCATCAATAAGTGCATTGACGAATTCGTCCCTACAGAGACCGTACATAAATTTCCCAACCAGAAGCCATGGATTACAGGCAACATCTGTACCGAGCTAAAGGTTAGAGCTGCCGCTTTCAAGAAGCGGGACACTAATCCGGACGCTTATAAGAAATCCCGCTATGCCTTCAGATGAACCATCAAACAGGCAAAGTGTCAATACAGGACCAAGATTGAATCCTACTACACTGACTCTTGACACTCGTCGTATGTGGCAGGGCTTGAAAACTATTACGGACTACAAAGGGAAACCCAGACGCGAGCCTATGAGATGAGCTAAATGCCTTTCATGCTCGCTTCGAGGCAAGCAACACTGAAGCATGCATGAGAGCACCGGCTGTTACGGACGAATGTGTGATCGCGCTCTCCATAGCAGATGAGAGCGAGACCTTTAAACAGGGGAACATTCACAAAGCCACTTGGCCAGACGGATTACAAGGGCGTGTACTCAAAGTATATGCGAACCAACTGGCAAGTGTCTTCACTGACATTTTCAACTTCTCGCTGGCTGTAATACCTACATGTTTCAAACAGACCACCATTGTCCCTGTGCATAAGAAAGCGAAGGTAACTCACATAAATGATTACCGCCCCTTAGCACTGACGTCGGTAGCCATGAAGTGCTTTGAAAGGCTGGTCATGGCTCACATCAACACCATCATACCAGAAACCCTAGACCCACACCAAATCGCATACCGCCCCAACAGATCCAAAGATGATGCAACCTCAATCACACCCCACACTGCCCTTGCCCATCTGGACAAAAGGAACACCTATGTGAGAATGCTGTTCATTGACTACAGCTCAGCATTCAACACCATAGTACCCACAAAGCTCATCACTAAGCTAAGGACCCTGGGACTAAACACATCCCTCTGCAACTGGATCCTGGACTTCCTGACGGGCCGCCCCCAGGTGGTAAGGGTAGACACTGATCCTCAACCCTGGGGTCCCTCAGGGGTGCGTGCTTAGTCCCCTCCTGTACTCCCTGTTCACCCACAACTGCGTGGCCAAGCACAACTCCAACACCATCATTAAGTTTGGTGATGACACAATAGTGGTAGGCCTTATCCCCGACAACGAGACAGCTTATAGGGAGGAGGTCAGAGATCTGGCAGTGTGGTCCCAGGACAACAACCTCTCTCAATGTGAGCAAGACAAAGGAGCTGATCGTGAACTATAGGAAAAGGAGGGCTGAAGAGCGGGTCGTGAGTTTCAATTTCCTTAGAGTCCACATCACCAACAAACTGTCATGGTTCAAACACACCAAGACAGTTGTGAAGAGGGCACGACAACACCTTTTCCCCCTCAGGAGACGGAAAAGATTTGGCATTGGTCCCCAGATCCTCAAAAAGTTATACAGCTACACCATCGAGAGCATCCTGACCGGTTGCATCACCACATGGTATGGCAACTGCTCGGCATCTGACTGTAAGGCGCTACAGAGGGTAGTGTGTACGGCCCAGTACGTCCACTGGGGCAAAGCTTCATGACACCCAGGACCTATATACTAGGCGGTGTCAGAGAAAGGCCCAAAAAATTGTCACATTTTCACCCAAGTCATAGACTTTTCTCTCTGCTACCGCACGGCAAGCAGTACCGGAGCACCAAGTCTAGGACCAAAACGTTCCTTAACAGCTTCTACCCCCAAGCCATAAGACTGCTGAACAACTAATTAAATGGCCACCTGGACTATTTACATTGACCCCCGCCCCCGTTGTTTTTACTCTGCTGCCACTCACTGTTTATTATCTATGCATAGTCACTTTACAAATTACCTCGACTATCCTGTAACCCCCCACACACTGACTCAGTATCGGTACCCCCTGTATATAGCCACGATATTGTTATGTACATTTCTTTTGTTACTTTTTGATTGATAGATTTTTTTAACTTTGTAAATATTTTATCAACTCTATTTCTTGAACTGCATTGTTGGTTAAGGTCTCGTAAGTAAGCATTTCACGGTAAAGTCTACACCTGTTGTATTTGGCGCATGTGACAAATAACATTTGATTTGACACACCCAGCTAGAATATGGGAATCACTGCCCAGAATATTAAATATTTAATCAGTCATAAAACTTTCATTAAAACTCTCTCCGTGCTCTCTCTCTCTCTATCTCTGTGCTATCTCTCTCTATGTGCTCTCTTACTCTGTGCTCTCTTCATCTCTCTCTCTCCATCTCTCTCTCGCTCTCACTCTCTGTGCTCTCACTCTCTCTGTGCTCTCTCTCTTTCTCTGTGCTCTCTCTCTCTATGTGCTCTCTCTCTCTCTCCATCTCTATCTCGCTCTCTCTGTGCTCTCTCTCTCTCTCCATCTCTATCTCGCTCTCTCTGTGCTCTCTCTCTCTATGTGCTCTCTCTCTCTCTCCATCTCTATCTCGCTCTCTCTGTGCTCTCTCTCTCTCTCTCTGTGCTCTCTCTCTCTCTCTCTCTGTGCTCTCTATCTCTCTTTGTGCTCTCTGTGTGTGCTCTCTATGTGTGTGCTCTCTGTGCTCTCTCTCTCTGTGCTCTCTCTCTGGCTCTATCTGTGATCTCTCTCTCTGTCTCTCTCTGTGATCTCTCTCTCTCTCTCTCTCTCTCTGTGTGCTCTCTCTGCGTGCTCTCTCTCTCTATGTGCTCTCTCTCTCTCTCCATCTCTATCTCACTCTCTCTGTGCTCTCTCTCTCTCTCTCTGTGCACTCTCTCTCTCTCTGTGCTCTCTATCTCTCTTTGTGCTCTCTGTGTGTGTATTCTCTATGTGTGTGCTCTCTGTGCTCTCTCTCTCTGTGCTCTCTCTCTGGCTCTATCTGTGATCTCTCTCTCTGTCTCTCTCTGTGATCTCTCTCTCTCTCTCTCTCTCTGTGTGCTCTCTGCGTGCTCTCTCTCTGTGTGCTCTATCTTTCTCTTTGCTCACTCTCTGTACTCTATTTCTGCTCTCTCTTTGTGCTCTCTCTCTCTTTCGCTCTCTCCATTTTCATCTCTCTCTGCCTGTTTGGGTGTTTGAACTGTACGACTCTGTTTCTTTTTGTGTCGAACACTTCTCCGAAAGCCACTCAGATAGTGGCAATTATCGAATTCATTAAGATCCTAACACAATTGTCAAAACACATTAGCAAAGGAGCATCATTAAAAAGTTTAGTACATTTTAGAGAGAGGCAACCAAATATAAAAGGCAAAGAGCCATCTAACTGAATAGTGAGCATTCTTTAAATTGGAATACTAAATTCAGGGCTGAGTTGTAGTGGTTTGCTATTTTCCGTCACTCAAATGTTGTATTTAGACACGGACATAAAAAAAGGCAAACCTACCAAGCCTGAAGTACGAAAAAGAACCAGATGTTGCTAAGACATATCTTCTATTTATTATTGAAAAAGTAGCTTTCCAATATAAAGTCTTTGACAATACAACACAACTCGGTAAAACCCATTTCAGTTATCATTTAAGGTGTGGGGGGGGTGAGCACAATAAATCTGACATAGACTATGAAAACCCCCCTTTCTGCAAACACATACTGAGCAAATGAACACAAAAGGTAAGTATGCAAGTTCAGCCTTGTACTTTCTGTCATTTGGCTAAAACCCAAAGAGTGAACTCATTATTAATCCCGAGAGAGCATCATGTTTTTTTTATTATTATTATTACTTTTGACTTTTCTTTAGGGGGTAGATCAGCTTTAATATTGCAGATAGATTGTGGCTTCTATCATGTGTTAACAATCCGCTTCATTGCAGCTTTAAACTGTTGCATCAACAATCAACGCAGCCTTCAATGGTGGGTCGAAACCCTCAAATCTTTCAAAATCTTTTCACCGTGTAGGCATTCTTCCTGTGCTGTGCGTCAACCCAAGAATTTCATTATCTGAAACATCATTTATTGATGGATGCAAAAGGAAACTCAACAATATATTGATGAAAGATGAATTTCCACAGTCATGGAAGACCTCTTTTTTGCCTCTCTCCATCAGCATATGGATTCTGGTTTTGATTGAATATAACCCTTAGTGTTTGGAGAGAGCAATTATTTTACTACCTCAGCTACGAACAGACAGAGCGGGGGGAGGGAGAGAGAGAGAGAGAGAGAGAGAGAGAGACGCATCTCCAGTCACCCTCATCCAACCCTCCGCCATGCCTGAATGCCGCCGGGGGTGGGGGAAGAAGAGCAGGCGGAGGGAGGACTGGGGAGAGGAGGAGAGGGAGGAAGAAGGGGGGGATGAGGAGGGGGTATACATCCCCCCCATCCCCTGGAGGCCAGTCCTCCTCTCCTCTTCACCTCCATCCATAATTCAGGAGGGGCTGCTGGAGGCCGGGCCTCTCTCTCTACTCTCCCAGCCCCAGAACAGCGCCCCGTGGGGAGGCAAGAGCACGCACCGAGAGCCCCCTGGGCTACAACCACCACAACCACCATCACTGCCTTAGTGCTTAGACTCCCCCCCAACACCAGCACAACTAAATCTTGTATCAGCACTCGTTAGCTTGGTCAAAAATCTGGATGAGAAGGTTTTACATTGAAATACATTGCTTTTAATAAAGCAGTGATTTAGATATGATTGAACGCATACCGTGCTTTAAAAAAAGAGAGTCACATTCATTTCCGCAAATCTAACTGTGAAGTGTCACTATAACTCAATGGCAGAAATGAAGGTCTAAGAATATGTTTGGAACATGACCAGCCGAGTTAATAAAATGAGCAAATGTTGTGAATGACACTAAGTTCATCAAGATCATTAAAGATTGCTATTACACACAGTATTATTTAAGAAATATTCTGTTCATCACAGCAATCAGTTCAGTTCCCTTTCCTCAAAGAAATACCTTGCTTCGTTCTGCTAAGCGATCCTTTCAAACACTACCGAGTCTCTGTGTATTAGCCACATACACACACATACACACACAAGTGGTCTGTGAGTGAGTCTCACTTATACACACAAGCAGCGTCTTGCCATCCAGCTGTGTTTCTTTAAACAACTCCCAATTCTCCCGCGTGGCTTTCCTCTGGTGTTACTCTCGGGACAGTGGGGATTCGCCCCAGGTAGGTGATTGTAAAGCCCAGCGGAACTGGGCGAGATGCTATCAGAGCATGTTTCAGATCCAGCCCGGATTATCAGGGGCCATGCAGAGAGCACAGAGTACCGGTCATTACCATTGATTTGGCCAC